>NC_141696.1:1512295432-1512299587 GCF_964263255.1 Lissotriton vulgaris | reverse complement strand
GTGTGTGTGGCGAGTGTGTGTGTGGCGAGTGTGTGTGTGGCGAGTGTGTGTGTGGCGAGTGTGTGTGTGGCGAGTGTGTGTGTGGCGAGTGTGTGTGTGGCGAGTGTGTGTGTGGCGAGTGTGTGTGTGGCGAGTGTGTGTGTGGCGAGTGTGTGTGTGGCGAGTGTGTGTGTGGCGAGTGTGTGTGTGGCGAGTGTGTGTGTGGCGAGTGTGTGTGTGGCGAGTGTGTGTGTGGCGAGTGTGTGTGTGGCGAGTGTGTGTGTGGCGAGTGTGTGTGTGGCGAGTGTGTGTGTGGCGAGTGTGTGTGTGGCGAGTGTGTGTGTGGCGAGTGTGTGTGTGGTGAGTGTGTGTGTGGTGAGTGTGTGTGTGGTGAGTGTGTGTGTGGTGAGTGTGTGTGTGGTGAGTGTGTGTGTGGTGAGTGTGTGTGTGGTGAGTGTGTGTGTGGTGAGTGTGTGTGTGGTGAGTGTGTGTGTGGTGAGTGTGTGTGTGGTGAGTGTGTGTGTGGTGAGTGTGTGTGTGGTGAGTGTGTGTGGTGAGTGTGTGTGGTGAGTGTGTGTGGTGAGTGTGTGTGTGGTGAGTGTGTGTGGTGAGTGTGTGTGTGGTGAGTGTGTGTGTGGTGAGTGTGTGTGTGTGTGTGAGTGTGTGTGTGGTGAGTGTGTGGTGAGTGGTGAGTGTGTGGTGAGTGTGTGGTGAGTGTGTGGTGAGTGTGTGGTGAGTGTGTGGTGAGTGTGTGGTGAGTGTGTGGTGAGTGTGTGTGGTGAGTGTGTGGTGAGTGTGTGGTGAGTGTGTGGTGAGTGTGTGGTGAGTGTGTGGTGAGTGTGTGGTGAGTGTGTGGTGAGTGTGTGGTGAGTGTGTGGTGAGTGTGTGGTGAGTGTGTGGTGTGTGTGGTGAGTGTGTGTGGTGAGTGTGTGTGGTGAGTGTGTGTGGTGAGTGTGTGTGGTGAGTGTGTGTGTGTGTGTGTGTGAGTTGAGTGTGTGTGTGTGGTGAGTGTGTGTGTGGTGAGTGTGTGTGTGTGTGGTGAGTGTGTGTGTGGTGAGTGTGTGTGTGGTGAGTGTGTGGTGAGTGTGTGGTGAGTGTGTGGTGAGTGTGTGGTGAGTGTGTGGTGAGTGTGTGGTGTGTGTGGTGTGTGTGGTGAGTGTGTGTGGTGAGTGTGTGTGGTGAGTGTGTGTGGTGAGTGTGTGTGGTGAGTGTGTGTGGTGAGTGTGTGTGGTGTGTGTGTGGTGAGTGTGGTGTGTGTGGTGAGTGTGTGTGTGGTGAGTGTGTGTGTGTGTGGTGAGTGTGTGTGTGGTGAGTGTGTGTGTGGTGAGTGTGTGGTGAGTGTGTGTGTGGTGAGTGTGTGTGTGTGTGTGTGTGTGTGTGGTGAGTGTGTGTGTGTGGTGAGTGTGTGTGTGGTGAGTGTGTGTGTGGTGAGTGTGTGTGGTGAGTGTGTGTGGTGCGTGTGTGGTGAGTGTGTTGGTGAGTGTGTGTGTGGTGAGTGTGTGGTGAGTGTGTGGTGAGTGTGTGGTGAGTGTGTGTGTGTGTGTGTGTGTGGTGAGTGTGTGTGTGTGTGGTAAGTGTGTGTGTGTGTGGTGAGTGTGTGGTGAGTGTGGTGAGTGTGTGGTGAGTGTGTGGTGAGTGTGTGTGTGGTGAGTGTGTGTGTGGTGAGTGTGTGTGTGGTGAGTGTGTGTGTGGTGAGTGTGTGTGTGGTGAGTGTGTGGTGAGTGTGTGTGGTGAGTGTGTGTGGTGAGTGTGTGTGGTGAGTGTGTGTGGTGAGTGTGTGTGTGTGTGTGTGTGTGTGTGTGTGTGTTGGTGAGTGTGTGTGTGGTGAGTGTGTGTGGTGTGTGTGGTGAGTGTGGTGTGTGTGGTGAGTGTGTGTGTGTGGTGAGTGTGTGTGTGTGGTGAGTGTGTGTGTGTGGTGAGTGTGTGTGTGTGGTGAGTGTGTGTGTGTGGTGAGTGTGTGTGTGTGGTGAGTGTGTGTGTGTGGTGAGTGTGTGTGTGTGGTGAGTGTGTGTGTGTGGTGAGTGTGTGTGTGTGGTGAGTGTGTGGTGAGTGTGTGTGTGTGGTGAGTGTGTGTGTGTGGTGAGTGTGTGTGTGGTGAGTGTGTGTGTGGTGAGTGTGTGTGTGTGGTGAGTGTGTGTGTGTGTGGTGAGTGTGTGTGTGTGGTGAGTGTGTGTGTGGTGTGTGTGTGTGGTGAGTGTGTGTGTGTGGTGAGTGTGTGTGTGGTGAGTGTGTGTGTGGTGAGTGTGTGTGTGGTGAGTGTGTGTGTGTGTGGTGAGTGTGTGTGTGTGGTGAGTGTGTGTGTGTGGTGAGTGTGTGTGTGTGGTGTGTGTGTGTGTGTGGCGAGTGTGTGTGGCGAGTGTGTGTGTGGTGAGTGTGAGTGTGTGTGGTGTGTGTGGTGTGTGTGTGGTGTGTGTGGTGTGTGTGTGGTGTGTGGTGTGTGTGGTGAGTGTGTGGTGAGTGTGTGTGGTGAGTGTGTATGTGGTGTGTGTGTGTGTGGTGTGTGTGTGTGTGGTGTGTGTGTGTGTGGTGAGTGTGTGGTGGTGAGTGTGTGTGTGTGGTGGTGAGTGTGTGGTGGTGAGTGTGTGGTGGTGAGTGTGTGTGTGGGGTGGTGAGTGTGTGTGTGGGGTGAGTGTGTGTGTGGGGTGAGTGTGTGTGTGGGGTGAGTGTGTGTGTGTGTGTGGTGGTGTGTGTGTGGTGGTGAGTGTGTGTGTGTGTGTGGTGGTGAGTGTGTGTGTGTGTGTGGTGGTGAGTGTGTGTGTGTGTGTGGTGAGTGTGTGTGTGTGTGTGGTGAGTGTGTGTGTGTGTGTGGTGAGTGTGTGTGTGTGTGGTGAGTGTGTGTGTGTGGTGAGTGTGTGTGTGTGTGTGTGGTGAGTGTGTGTGTGTGTGGTGAGTGTGTGTGTGGTGAGTGTGTGGTGGTGAGTGTGTGTGTGGTGGTGAGTGTGTGTGTGGTGGTGAGTGTGTGTGTGGTGGCGGTGAGTGTGTGGCGGTGAGTGTGTGGCGGTGAGTGTGTGGCGGTGAGTGTGTGGCGGTGAGTGTGTGGCGGTGAGTGTGTGGCGGTGAGTGTGTGGCGGTGAGTGTGTGTGTGTGGTGGTGAGTGTGTGTGTGTGGTGGTGAGTGTGTGTGTGTGGCGGTGAGTGTGTGTGTGTGGCGGTGAGTGTGTGTGTGTGGCGGTGAGTGTGTGTGTGGCGGTGAGTGTGTGTGTGGCGGTGAGTGTGTGTGTGGGGTGAGTGTGTGTGTGGGGTGAGTGTGTGTGTGGGGTGAGTGTGTGTGTGGGGTGAGTGTGTGTGTGGGGTGAGTGTGTGTGTGTGGGGTGAGTGTGTGTGTGGTGGTGAGTGTGTGTGTGGTGGTGAGTGTGTGTGTGTGTGGTGAGTGTGTGTGTGTGGTGAGTGTGTGTGGTGAGTGTGTGTGTGTGGTGAGTGTGTGTGTGTGTTGGAGAGTGTGTGGTGGAGAGTGTGTGTTGGAGAGTGTGTGGTGGAGAGTGTGTGGTGGAGAGTGTGTGGTGGAGAGTGTGTGGTGGAGAGTGTGTGGTGGAGAGTGTGTGGTGGAGAGTGTGTGGTGGAGAGTGTGTGGTGGAGAGTGTGTGGTGGAGAGTGTGTGGTGGTGTGTGTGTGGTGGTGTGTGTGTGGTGGTGAGTGTGTGTGTGTGTGTGTGTGGTGAGTGTGTGTGTGTGTGTGTGGTGGTGAGTGTGTGTGTGTGGCGGTGAGTGTGTGTGTGTGGCGGTGAGTGTGTGTGTGTGGCGGTGAGTGTGTGTGTGTGGCGGTGTGTGTGTGGCGGTGAGTGTGTGTGTGGCGGTGAGTGTGTGTGTGGGGTGAGTGTGTGTGTGGGGTGAGTGTGTGTGTGGGGTGAGTGTGTGTGTGGGGTGAGTGTGTGTGTGTGGGGTGAGTGTGTGTGTGTGTGCGGTGAGTGTGTGTGTGGTGGTGAGTGTGTGTGTGTGGCGGTGAGTGTGTGTGTGTGGCGGTGTGTGTGTGGCGGTGAGTGTGTGTGTGGCGGTGAGTGTGTGTGTGGGGTGAGTGTGTGTGTGGGGTGAGTGTGTGTGTGTGTGCGGTGTGTGTGTGTGTGGTGGAGAGTGTGTGGTGGAGAGTGTGTGGTGGAGAGTGTGTGGTGGAGAGTGTGTGGTGGAGAGTGTGTGGTGGAGAGTGTGTGGTGAGTGTGTGTGTGTGTGTGGTGAGTGTGTGT